>NC_085138.1:190908293-190917868 GCF_035046485.1 Aedes albopictus
CTGTCATAACTGATCATTTATTGTAAGATTTAGAAAAAAAAAACAGAGATTCAACAAAAAATCTAAACATTGCAAAAAATCATTACATTGCTGTTCGCTTAACCGGATTCTATATAATAACTTTTATCTTCTTTCTTCTCAGCGGGATGTCCAAACTGGGACCAAGCTAGTATTCGACTTTAGTGTTTGTGAAAATGTCTCCAGTAAGGCTCTTTTCTTGCCTGTGTAGCTGGCGGTTTAGAATAGCACTACGGACCACATGTTCCGGGGGTGAAAGTCCACCAAACAGGTAACCGCAATCCATGGTGCCAGGCGACCCGTGCTGAGGGATGAATGGATAAAAAAAAATGGTTTTAAAAAAAAAATGGTTTTAAAAAAAATGCTCGATTTTTAACGGAGCCTGAAGCGTGGTTAAATCACTTGTTAGATCTGCGTTACGGCGAAAGATCTATCAAAGCGAACCCTAGTACAAACAGCTTTCAACTAGTGGAACAGAATATTATAGTAATCGAAGGAAAACAATTTGATCCTTATTACATTTCATACCTTGTTAAACGTGATTGATCTCGGTTTTAATGTGACCAAAATGGATCTTGAAACAAAAAAATGGGTTAGAAAATAACATTTGGTGATTTTTTCGTTAAGGAATCCGATGGTCAAATGCCAGCGTGCGTGGGACTGTTTCACCAAAGGAAAGTGGATCGACAGGTTGATTCGGAGGGTAGATAGCTAGTTCTTGATTCAATCCCAAGGCTTCATGGCGAAGAAAGATTCCACCTGGTTCAGGTCCTTTCGGGTCATGGATGGTGTTGAGATAAAAATGCTTTGTGAAACTGGCAACATGGATCAAATGCACGGACTGCGGCAGAAAGTAAAACAAGTTGTTGGTAGAATGTTCCCGAGAGGGAAACCGAAATTCTTAGAGCAGCCGACTGGTTTTCAGCAATGTTTAAACTGTGAATGTTATTAATAACAAATCATTAAACATTTTCCTTACATCAACTTAACTTAAATCTACTCACAATTAAGTGGTTTCCTCTGCCACGACTTTTCCGAATTCTAGTTGGATGATATATGGGACCGTTACCCTAATCGGTGAGGCACGGTAAAGGCTGGGTGTGCTGCGCAATTCAGATCCCATTGTGATCCACTAGCCTCTGCCCAGCAACTCCTACCTCCTCGTGGTACCGGCCGGAAACTATGACCAACCTTAGGGAAGATCGGGTAACCAACCCCGGTGGGAACTTTGGTCGTAGGCTGACAGGGAAGGGGGGGTTTGCTTCGGTAAACCTGAGCGTCTGTTCTCCAGGAGGAGCGGCTCACAACAGCGTCTGATCCTCATGTTAGGGGCGGCTGATCTACGTCCGAGTGCCAGGGAAGGACTCTAAGCTCAACTGTGCACTATGGTCCTCCGGAAAGTAGGGGGTTGGTGTCAGGCCCTACGAGCCAGCCGTAAAAAAACCATTGTAACGGAAAATCAGCAACAGAATAATACGAACCGAGACCCACGGCAACGACCCCAGCGAACAAAAAGGACTTGCGATTGGAAACTCGGTACGTGGAACTGCCGATCTCTCATCTTCATTGGGAGCACCCGCATACTCGCCGATCTACTGAAAGACCGCGGGTTAGGCATCGTAGCGCTGCAGGAGGTGTGTTGGACAGGATCCATGGTGCGAACGTTTAGAGGTAATCATACCATCTACCAGAGCTGCGGCAACACACATGAGCTGAGAACAGCTTTCATCGTGATGAATGATATGCAGAGGCGCGTGATCTTGGCGTAGGAGATTTGAACGCTCGGCCAGGAGGAGGAATTCAGACCGACGATTGGTAAGTTCAGCGCCCACCAGCAAACGAACGAAAACGGCCTACGACTCATTGATTTCGCCGCCTCCAAAAATATGGCCATACGTAGCACCTTTTCCAACACAGCCTCCCTTATCGTTACACCTGGAGATCACCACAGCAGACGGAATCTCAAATCGACCACGTTCTGATTGATGGACGGCACTTCTCCGACATTATCGACGTCAGGACCTATCGTGGCGCCAACATCGACTCCGACCACTATCTGGTGATGGTCAAACTGCGCCAAAAACTCTACGTCATTAACAATGTACGGCGACCGCCACGATACAACCTAGAGCAACTGAAACAACCGGATGTCGCCTCAGCATACGCGCAGAATCTCGAGGCCGCGTTGCCAGACGAGGACGAGCTCGATTAGGTCCCTCTAGAGGACTGCTGGAGTACAGTGAAAGCATCCATCAACGACGCAGCCGAGAGCACCATCGGGTACGTGGAACGGAATCGACGGAACGAATGGTTCGACGAAGAGTGCAGAACGGTTTTGGAGGAGAAGAACGCAGCGAGGGCGGTAATGCTGCAACAAGGGACTCGACAGAACGTGAAACGTTATAAACAGAAGCGGAAACAGCAGACCCGCCTCTTTCGGGAGAAAAAGCGCCGCCTGGAAGAAGCGGAGTGTGAAGAAATGGAACTGCTGTGCCGTTCCCAAGAAACACGGAAGTTCTATCAGAAGCTCAACGCATCCCGCAACGGCTTCGTGCCGCGAGCCGAAATATGCAGAGATAAAGACGGAGGCCTCTTGACGGACGGACGTGAGGTGATCGAAAGGTGGAAGCAGCACTTCGATCAGCACCTGAACGACGTGGAGAACGTAGGCACGGGAGCCCACGGCAACGGAGGAAACGACGACGCCAGTGCAGCGGAAAAATTAATCAACTCCCACGCTGAGGGAAGTTAAGGATGTCATTCACCAGCTCAAAACCAACAAAGCAGCTGGTAAGGATGGTATCGCAGCTGAACTCATCAAGATGGGCCCAGAAAAGGTGGCCACCTGTCTGCATCGGCTGATAGTCAGGATCTGGGAAACCGAACAGCTACCGGAGGAGTGGAAGGAAGGGGTAATTTGCCCCATTCGCATGAAAGGCGACCATTTGGAATGTGGGCGATCACTATTTTGAATGCTGCCTACAAAATGCTATCCAAGGTGCTATCCCAGATCATCTTCCGTCGTCTGTCACCTAAAACGAATGAGTTCGTGGGAAGTTATCAAGCCGGCTTCATCGACGGCCGGTCGACAACAGACCAGATCTTTACCGTACGGCAAATCCTCCAGAAATGCCGTGAATACCAGGTCCCAACACATCACCTGTTCATCGACTTCAAAGCGGCACACGACAGTATCGACCGCGCAGGGCTATGGAGAATCATGGACGAAAACGGCTTTCCTGGGAAGCTGACTAGAATGATTAAAGCAACGATGGACGACGGTGTGCAAAACTGCGTAAGGGTTTCAGGTGAACTATCCAGTTCATTCGAATCTCGCCAGGGACTGAAACAAGGTGATGGACTCTCATGCCTACTCTTCAACATCGCTCTGGAAGGTGTGATGCGACGAGCCGGGCTCAACAGCCGGGGAACGATTTTCACAAATTCCGGTCAATTTGTATGCTTTGCGGACGACAATGTATATCAGTAGCGCGGCAAAAAAAATCACATGGATCTGCTAATTCTCATAACTATTTTTCATTAGGCAGTGGAATTTCAACTCAGAATGTTCGGACTAGCAGAATCGATTCACCGATTAAATCGAATGCTTTGAATCGATGTTTTCACATCGATTCGGTATTATTAAATGTTGCAAAACCATAAAATGTTTGTAGCATGGAGTACAAGTTAATGGGATGATTTATGTATTTGTCTAAATAAACTTAATATCATAGATTGTACATCGAATCGCCTCTGGAGGAATTTCTGGATAAATCCTTGGAGACTTCCTGCAGGAATGACCGAAGGAAACCCTGAGGACTCCCTGGAGAAATTGTTGGATGAATGCTTGGAGCATATTCTGGAAGAAATCTTGAAGGGATCCCTGGATGAACTTCTAGATGATTCCCTAGAGGAAATCTGGGAGAAATCCCTAGAGAAGAAACATCTTGAGGAAATGGATTGATTGATTGATTTGTCTTTATTAGAGAGACTTTCAGCCCTTGGCTGGTTCGTCTCTTTGAGGAAATGGAGAAATACCTACATGTATTCTTGAAGAAATCTCTGATTCCCTGGAGTAATCTTTAGAGGAATTCTGGGCGGAATCCCTGGAGAAATTTATGAAGAAATTCCTAGAGGAATTTCCCGAGAACTATTTCTGAAGGAATCATCGAAGAAATTTCTGGAGGAATCACTGGAAAAATCCTAAGAGGAATCACTGGAGAAATTTCTGAAGAAATTCCTAGAGGAATTCCCAGAGGAAGAAATCCTTGAAGGAATTCCCAGAAGAATCTTAGAAGGAATTTATGCAGGAATTGCTGGAGAAAATCCTGGAATAATTCGTGGATAACCGGGAGGAGTTCCTGGGGAAATTTCTGAAGGAATTCCTAGAGGATTGTTTGGAGAAATTTCTGGAGAAATTGCCGGAGGTATTGTGGAGGTATTCCTAAAATAACTCCTGGAGGCTTAGAGCAATCCCAAGAGGAATTCCTGAAGGTATGCCTTATGGAATCCCTGGATAAGTTCCTGGAGACATGCCTGTAGGAATTCCTGGGCGAATCTCTGAAGAAATTCCTTAAGAAATCACTGAAGGAATTACTGAAGGAAACCCTGCATACATTCCATGGTGAATCCCTGGAGGAATCCTTAGAGAAGTCCCTGGAAAAATCCTGGAGATTTTTCTTGAAGAAATGCTGGATCACTTTCAGGAAGAATTCCGGGAGGAATCTCTAGAGGAATTTCTTGAAGTATCTCAAGAGGAATACCTGTAGGAGTATGCAGAGTATGCAGTGGAACATTTGTAGCAATCCCTGAAGGAATCCCTGGAGGAGTTCCTGAAGAAACCCCAGAAGGAAGCTTGGAAGCTATCCCAAGAGGAATTCCTAAGGGAATCTCTAAACTGGAAGGAATCCCAAAGAGAGTTCTCGGAGGCATTTCAAAATAATCCTGGAAGTTGTTCCCCAAAGAATCACAGAAGGAACTCCCAGGTGAATTCCTGGAACAATTTGTGGAGAAACCCCATGTTGAATCCCGGAAGCAATCCCTTGCGGAATTCCTTACGAAATCTCACGAGAGCTTTGTTAGCGAATTCCTGGAAGTATTTATGTAGGAATCCCTGGATAAAAAATTGAAGAAATCCATGTCTGCAGTAATTTCTGGACGAATTATTGAAGGAATACTTGGATGGACTTTTAATGGATTTTTAAAGAAATTCCTGGAATAATTTTTGAATAACCTCTAGTAAAATTTTCTGAAGCAATTTATGGAAGACATTCCTGCAGAAAAACTTCGAATGATTCCAAACGGAATTATTGGAGCAATCTCCTGCGAAATTCCGGAAGGAATATATGTAGAAATCCTTGAAGAAATCTCTGAAGGAATATCTGCAGAAATACCTTAAAAAATCTCTGGAGAAATTCCTGAAGGAAAACTCAAAAACAGCACTTGAACAATCACTGGAGGAACCTTTGTAGATATCCCAGGACAAATTCCCAAAGAAATGTCCTGTGGAATTCATAGATGAATTCCTAAAGGAATCTCTGGAGGAACTCAAGATGGAATCACTGCATCATTGCACTTCCATCACCCTATCGAAAAAATCCTGGAGGAATTGCTCATACTCATGTAGGTTACGAAACTAGAAACAAATCTAAAACAGTCATTTTGATTCCTCGAAACTGCAATGCCTATTTGCATATCCAAATTACGGGCGCCCATGCCGCTTAAAATCCGTTGAATGCAGCATGCCGAGGTAGCTACATGGAATTTTCAGGCTGGGTATCCCAAGTAACAATTTCTATGCCTTCTGCTCTTAGAAATGATTTATTGAGGTTTTGTCATGGATTTGGTAAATCCTTTTAAGTTTAATGAAGCAGTTTATGTAGTAAACAGCTTTAACAACACAAGCATCTTTAAAACAGTTTGTAGATATCTAGAAGTCCTATGAATAAAACCTTTTTGCTTGCTTTTTTATCAAGTAATAATGTCATTGGAAACGAACTGTTTAGTACGCATTAAAACTTTATCTTAAAACTTCTTTCGAAGCCCCTTGCACGTCTCAAATTATCGGTCTTAAAACCTGATGAATTGCATAAAGTCACAATAAAGCAATCTTAAACCCGTCCGGAACTACTAGTGGAAGCATTAAAACTAGCTTAAGAAGGGTACTGCAATACGATGTTCTCTTGAACAATAAAATTGATAGGCTACACAAACGAAAAGATAATCAATTAAACACAATTTGGGGTCATTATGATTGAAACAAGCGTAATTAGAAAACCTCGGGTGGGCATAATTTTCTTGGCTAGTTGATCAAATCGATTGCAATCGGGGTTTCCGAAGCAACAGATGGGTGGGTATTGCATAGTTTGTTCTGGGTCTGGCACCACAATTGCGCATAAATAATGACTATCGCGCCCAGCCGCAGTCGGCGAAAGATTAAATAATACAATATACTCACTCACCAAGCACTCAAACAGTCTAAAAACACGAAACACGACCAAAAAACTCACAAAAACACCAAAGTTTTCGGTTTGTTTACATTGTTGACGGCTGTCGGTCAAGCGAAGTGTTCTTAAGAGCATTCAGTCCGAATCCACACTTCCCTAAAACTTAACAGTGTTTGTGTAGCGCACATAATTATGCGTAAAGAATAAGTAGGTGTTTGCTAGTCATTGTATCGTATTCATAAAGAACAACAACACTTGAACATGTTCCTTTCATACTAACTGATCTTAAACCATCTTAAACAAAACCAGGAGGATTTAACTTGACGGCATCCATATTTTTTATCACGATGATCGATTCTGGCTTACCAAGAGTGTGCGCCATGTTGATGTTTGAGTTGCAAATTGAATTCATGGTTTTGCACGAGGAATTAAAATGGTAATTTTGTATATGCCATAAACCCCAAAATGACGTGGCGCACCGCCTTTTTTAGAAACATTTCATTGCATTGCACGGTCAATTTTTTTTGGCATGGATTTTTTGCCATAGCTACAGGGCTTTCCCCGTGAAAATTTGCAAGTAAACATTATGGACATGGATGATAGACACAATATTTGTTCTTGCATTATTGATAATTTGCAATTTACTGCCAATTTATGTAATGATTTTATTTTCAGATTCAGTTTAACTCATTGGCTTTAATCGTTCTTTTAGGATGTTGTACGATCTCCAAAACGGCATGTTGTTCTTCTTGCGACCTACACAACAAATCTTATCTATGCTGTATAGTATACTACAAGAATATGTCACAAAACCAAGTAGCATACATAACGTTTTAAAGGTTGGTTTTAACAACCTCCTGTAGGGTGGGCCCTTTTGGGGTTTAAAGGGTTTTATTACGGGTTTATTAGAGCTGTTAGGATTTCTAAGCTTTAAAATAAGTTTTAACTGTTTGATTGTAACAACAGCTTGTAAGCAATGAGAAAACTAAAATTGTTACTTGATATCTGGTAACGTGCTTCGCTTAATCACGATATCTACTTATTGTACAAGTCGTCATCAATTTCCTGGTCCCAATCGTATCCGGACCTCCAAAGATCTTGAACTAGCATCTTTCAACGACGTGAACGGGGCTAGAAAACCCAAAGGATCGAACAAAATCATAAATGAACTAAGGACAACCCTTTTTGTTGGTTTGATGTAGTGGTCTAATGAAACCTCCATTCCGGATGACAAAGTGTCCAATTGCGGGTTCCAGATAACGCCTAGCCCAACACTCTTTTGTTTTCGGCAGCAATGTCCTGGTGAAATGGTACCAATTCGGTTGATCCTTCCTCGGCCCTCGCCAAGACCGCTTAGAATCAGCAGCAAATTTGAATCCCTTCTTCAACGACTGGCCGATTATCCCAAGCTCCATTCCACTGAAGTCTGCTACCTCACAGACCTTCGATACAATATCGTTGATGAAATCGATGAAGTTCGTCAACGGCGTATCGATTTTTCCACGCTTTAACCGGACCAAATCCAGTTTATATTCGGGCGGTAATTTGTTAACTGGCTCCTGTACTAACATTGGATTGCTCAGGTGGTCCTGACCTGCAACCCAGCTGCCTCGAGGTGGTCGCAGAGTTGTTTTTGACTGTGATACCGAATTACAAGAACGTCTCGCGGCGATCACGAGGCACGAAGCCATTGCATTGCGGGATGCGTTGAGCTTCTGGTAGAACTTCTGTATTTCTTGGAGTCGTCCATAAATGACGTAGCATTTTTGGCCAATTTTCAACACCCCCTCTCCATCGTAGCCTATTTTGCCATACCTAATACATGATTCGTAGCAATTTCAGAGACTCTTCCCTCCACTTTAAAATGCTACGTCATTTATGGACGACCCCTTAACGAACACTACTGTGAGTTGTAAGTTGGGACCCAGTCCCAAGCATTCAATGACAAAGATCATTTTTGCAAGTACTTATCGTTTGATATAGGTACAAAGATACTCTATGTCAAATGAAGTCAAAAGGACATGTTTATCGTAAAATACATCTGGGGCCTGTAGCATAATGAAAATTTTACTAATAATATTAGTCTTGTAGCTTGTAACTTATAATTTTCTGTTGCATAAAAATACTACAAGTACAAGTTACAAGTCCAATACTACAAGTCGGTTGGACTAATATTATTAGTAGAATTTACAAGTGTATGTTGCATAAACAAACTACAAGTATAAAATATTAGCTATGACTTGTACTTTTGATTACAAGTCTCAAAGGTCTTGTAAAATAATTTACAAGTTAGATTTTAAGTATTGCAGAAGGCATATTTAGTTTTGAATATATCGATTTACCATTTTGATGAACTCAAAAGATATTATTTATCCAACATATCAACCTTAATTCCAGTTTTCGACGATTAAATTTGGCAGTATGTATTCGAAACTCATTGAAGAGAAAATTGCGTTGATGTTCACTTTGTATCCAAAATATAATTTCTGCTGAGTCTCTCAAGTTCTCCAAAGTTTCCATCTTTGATTGGAGGTTCTTGGTAAAGTTATATGTTATGGTCACTGCATAAGCACAGGTAAAGTTGCAGATGCGAAATAAATTTGAATGAATTGCTTGTATTGCGCATCATTAAGCTAATAGGAGGCAATCAGTGAAGTACTAGATTGAAAGTAGGGAGCTCAATATTTGTATGGTGAGATGATCAATTCTCCATTTCTGCAATGAATTGATGCAAACAGCGTGGGTTATATGATTTCTTGACTAATTTGATGCTGTTTGAGCAAAAGTTTGGTTAACTGTGTTGTTGTATTATTTATTTCTTACAACTTCAACAACACAGTTACCCAAACTTTTGCTCAAACAGCATCAAATTAGGCAAGAAATCGTATAACCCACGCTGCTTGCACCATTTCATTGCAGAAACGAAAAATTGATCATCTCACCATACAAAAATCCAGCTCACTACTTTCAATCTAGTACTTCACTGATTGCCTCCTATTAAGAGCTACAATATACACACACTAACTCGAATCGAGTTGCGACATATAAAAGTAGGTAAAAGCTCAATTTTTGCATCCCAGATCACTTCGGATTTTAACAAGTAGCATAATA